>NC_056743.1:1591550423-1591590423 GCF_019279795.1 Protopterus annectens
AGGTGTGTACTGGGCTAATGGCCCTGGAGCCTTTACAAGCCTAGCCCATAGAAGTGCCCTAGCATCATGCCACCCAACATTATTTCCCAGTGCCTCTATCAAGTAGAGCCACTGCAGTGATCCCCGGGGTGAACTTTCTATTTCCCATCCACTCATCAAGATTTCTCTTGAAGAGTGCCAATGAGGTGCTCTGCTTGACATGCATGGGCAGTCTCTCAGTTATGAAGCTGTCCCTCCAGCATGTTCTGTTGATTGTGGTAATGAGATTGAGATCTCTGGAGCATGTGGTACGGAGGGATTTGGATTTCTTTAGCTGTGGCATTTCTAACAGAGCTGGGTCAGACATGGCATGGTAAGTCAAGCAGAGATCGCCTCTTAGTAGACGATATGAGACAGAGAATAGCTGAAGGTTTTTGTCTCTCTCCATGTAGAACATGTGTTTAAGGCTTAGGATCTACTTCATGATGTACTTTTGTGGCCTTTCCAGCTGTGCATGTGTCTAGTGAGGTACATGCCAAATGGGGCATTATACTTGATGATTGCCCTAATGAGGGAAGAGTAGAGAGAGATGATGACCTCTTTCTTCCTGGATGCAAAACCCTTGGTAATGAGATGTGCCACATAGAAGGATTTTCTGACCACAGTGGCAATGTGGTATTCGAAGGAGAGGTCACTGTCAACCTGTGTCCCTAGATCTCTTATAATGCCTTCAGTGTTCAGTGGGCTCCCATCGATGTGGTAATTAGTGGGAACTGAGTTTTTCTCAAAGGAGATGATGACACATTTTTTCAGATTAAGCTTAGTTCCATGATTTCAACACCAGTCATTGGTCTCAGTGAGGCCTTTCTGTAGGATGTCTACATCACTTTGGGAGTTAATAATGGCTCCCAGCTTGCAGTCTTCTGCGAACTTGGTCAGCCAGAGTCCCTTTGTTTTGGCCTGGACTTCTGAGAAGTAGATGCCAAACAGGAGAGGACCCAGGACCGATCCCTGTGGGACTCCACTCGTGACTCGTCGGCAGTCTAACTTGGAGTCCACTACTGTGAGCCAGGTTGCAACCCACCTAGTGATATAGGGGTTGATGCCTAGTTTGGTGAGTTTATCAATAATTCCTGAGTGGGGAATGGTATCAAAGGCCTAGGGCAGATCGAGGAAGGCTGTATGAACTGCCTTGCCCTCATCCACAGCTCTGATGACTGACTCAAAGAAGTCAACCAGGTTGAGCAGGCATGATCTACCTTTCACAAAACCAAATTGCGTGGGATCTAGAGTTTGGAGATTCCCTATATCCTTGTTAATTAGGTCCATGATGATGCACTCTATAGCCTTACATATCAGAGTTATCAGGCTAATGGGGGGATAATTCCCAGGGTCTGTAGTTGCTCCCCCTTTATGGAGAGGGATGACTGTAGCAGTGCACCATTCAGTAGGGACAAAGCCTGAGGTGAGGCTGTGATTGAATAGGGTACACAGATGCAGTGCCAGTTCACTTTATAGTTCATGTAGAACACATCCAGGGATATTGTTGGGTCCCATGGAAGCTGTATTCTTGGCCTTGGACAATGCAACTTTAACCTGTGCTGCAGTAATGCTGGGTTCCTGGCATTCCTCTGGTATTGTGATTGGTCCTTTGGGGGGGAGGGGTAAAGTTGGCACTGAATCTGTTGGCCAGTATGTTGGCGATATCTGTTGGCTCAGTATAGGAGGTATCGTTGTGCAGTATCTCAGAGCAAACCTGGGTATTGCCGTGGAGGTTTTTGATTTAACTGTAGAAGGCTTTGTGGTTGTTTTTAGTGTTTGCCACAATTCTGCCATCATAGCTGGCTTTAGAGTTTTTGATGAGGGATCTCAACTTTTTGTTGAAGCTAATAAGGGAGTTTTTCCAGTCTTGGGACTTCACATTTTTCTGCAACAGTTTCTTCCTTCTGTTGTAGAGTTTATTAATGGCAGGGGCCACCAGATTGGCTTCCTTTTTTTGGAGGAGAGCGTCTTGGTTCTCTTGGGTATGGCTAGTTCCATGCATTTATGTACGTATTCGTACAGTGCATTGGTGTATGATTTGGTAGTCATGTGTCTATTTTCCATTGACATGGGTGCCATGAAGTTAGCCACCTCTGTTTTTAGGAACTCAAAGTCAGCTTTGGAGAAGTTTTTCATGGTGGTTACCTTTGCGAGATGTGTAGGTGAGATGTGGATTTCCATAGTGATTAGTTTGTGTTCGATCTAACCAGGGAGGTATTAACTATTGGTGTAGAGCAATGGTTGCCCATGTTAGTAATAACCAGGTCAAGGATGTTGCTTCCTCTAGTGGGGGTAAGAATGAGCTGGTCCAGGGCATTGGAATTGATGAATTCTAGGAAGCGTTGGTCTAGTGTATTAGTGCATGAGTAGTTTTCCCAGTTGATGGAGGGGTAGTTGAAGTCACCTGTTATGAGAGTGTTGGGTCGGACCCTAATAGATTCCATGGTGCTTAGGAACGTGGACTGAGAGTCTTGGAACATGGTGTGTGTGTGTGTGTGTGTGTGTGTGTGTGTGTGTGTGTGTGTGTGTGTGTGTGTGTGTGTGTGTGTGTGTGTGTGTGTGTGTGTGTGTGTGTGTGTGCGTGCAGACATTAAATACTTATATAACTTATAACTTACTTATACTTAACTAACAGGTTTGTAGTTCAGCAATAGCAGTGAACCCCTATCTCGACCCATGTTAAAACCTGTTCCTAGGCTTGCTTTTGAAGTTCGACATTGCCGTGTTTGACTTTCCATTGTTGAACATAGTACAGTCGACCGAGTGTCATTCGAAATTATGATAGTAAACCAATTAACCTTATATGTATAAAACCTTATCTAACCATCAATCTACTTTAAAATACTGTAAAAAAAGACATCAAAAATATATAAAAAATTAGAAATATACTATTATAAAATCTCAAACGTAATGAAAATCATAAATACATCAACAACAATTGTAATATAATTCATAATTTGGCTACTCTTAGCTTTAATACTGCATGAATAGACAATTGCTCATTAAGACCTGGTGAGACTGAAGCATTTGTTTTAAACTGCCAAATAAATTCCTTGTATTTAATCTTATTCTCCCAGGAACTCCTCCTTACATGGTGTGGAATCACTTCTATTACTCCAAATTTAAATTTATTGAAGTTAGGGCAGTTCTGAGAGTGTTTGTACAAAGCATTATTGGAATTGGATTTTAACATATCAAAGATGTGTTCATAAATTCTGCTACAGAACTGTCTTTCTGTTTTCCCTATATAGAATGCCGGACAACCTTGGGATAGAAAAATATGTATCACCCCTTTGGTCACATAATTACCCCTAGAGCTGTCTAATTTATCTTGACTGAATGGTCACATGCTCTGTTTCTTCTGGGTTACTTGGTTGTTCATTTTTTGGAGTGTGGCAGTGTCAGGTAGACACCAAATGCTTCACCATGTTGACATGGGTTATATACTGATGATTCTCAAGAGGAAGTTATTGATTAATCCAGCACCCAGCCATCCACATCTCACCTACACATCCCCAGCCAGTAGAGCTGACTATTCTGGTCACTTTGCTCACTCAACAGCACACTATTATGAAAAAAAAACTCTGGAACATAAGTCCTCTTTGCATAATTTATCGAATAATGTTCCAGTGGTTCAGTCCAAGATTGAAGTGAGTTCACAGGATACGCAGCATGTGGTTTTTCCTCCTCAGGCATTGGACAACCAGACAGCATCATGGAATTCACTTGCTTCCAGCACCAACAATGACTCTACAAGACTGTGTTTACCACAACAGACCACAAGGAATTTCCAAGATTGGTTACATTCCGATTTGGATTTTTTAAACTTTTCTTTTGATACCAAATCTATTCCGTTCACCCACCAAACCTATTTTTTTACTGTAAGGGTGGTCACTAGTAAAATACAAGTATGAAATGGAAAAGGTCTCCTTTCTAAACACTGTAGATTTAAACTTTCAATGGTGTTTTTAAATGATAAGATCTAAATAGTTCATACTATCATATTGTATGTTGTAGGTAAACCATAAAAAATTAGTGATGCTAGAAATGTAATTGTAAAATTCAATAAACTTCTCTTCTGTATCAATCCAAAAAAGACATATATCATCAAGGTAACATATATACAAATTCCAGCATCCCACATATTCAGAATTAAAAATATATATTTTGCTCCCAAGTGGATAGAATAATATTGGCATATGTAGGTGCACACTGAGCACCCATTGCCTCCCCTTTAAGTTGTTGAAAAAATTCCACTTCAAAATGAATAAAGTTGCTCTTAAGAACAAGTTCAATCAATATTAAACAGGTCTGAAAGTCATTTTTGGATAAGCTCCCCTGTTTCAACATGGCATCTTCCAACCAACATATTCCTTGTTCATGGGGAATGGAGGAAAAAAGGCCCACAATGTCTATAGTAATAAATATTTTTTTTTCAGAATATAAATTAGGCTTCATGTGTTTCATTAGATCCCAGGAGTCCTTCAAAGTATCCCTACATGTCATAGACAGTGTTTTAAGCTTCACATCATGAAGCTTAGCAAAGGGAGCTGTAATGGACCCTTCTGCTGACACTATAGGCCTAAGAGGGGATCCATCACACTCTTGTGCACCTTTGGTATACCAAATATTGTGGGAACTCTAGGTCTGTCATGGTGAAAGAACCTGAAGAGATTTAGATCTATAAAACCTTCTAATAACAAGTCATTAAGAGTAAAAAAATCATCTTTAAGCTATGTTAATTTCATTTAAAGTGACCCTACCATATTTAGTGCCATCCTCCAAAATCTCCATCATGTTGGACTCATACATAAAAGTGTCCATAAAAGCTGTTCTGCCTCCTTTATCTGGGATCATCACCCTCAAAAGTTTGTTCTTCTTAATTTCCTCTAAAAGCTTCCTTTCATCATTGGTCAAGTTGGGGGTTACCCTATTTTGAGTTATGACTTCCCTTAACTCCTTTTTGAGTAAATTCTCAAAGTTTTTAAGTTGAGGGTGCAGCGGAGGATTATATGTGCTCTTTTTGTTCAAGGCTCCAATCATATAGCATTCATATTTGTTACCTTTAAATAAGAACTTCAAATTATTTTTCCTAGTGAATAACTTTAGATCAACTACCACTCTACTGATATCTACTTTCCTCCTTGGAATAAACTTAAAACCCTTGGAAAAAAGACTAAAATGGAGTTCATTGACATCCATAGAACTATAGTTAAAAATATTATAACCTCTAAAACTGTTTTTAAAACCATCCCTACAAATACTTCCAGGTGTTATAGATACATCCGTCTCTACCAACGATTCGCCCTGTATCCCCCTCTCAATCTGGCATAATTGTGTTGTACTGGCCATTTGTTCTTTAGTGTCTCTGACCTTCGGAGAGGGGGATACTGTAAAGTCATTCAAATCATGATTGTATCCCCCTTCATAAAAATCAGTGTTACTATGTCCATCATGTGGTAATTCATCCCTAATGGGATGTTGGCCAGAGGTGATCTCCTGCACATTCTTGCCTCCTCATTGGGTGTTACTATGGGTTTTGGGTTTGGGGTACACATGGTGTTCCCTGTATTTGCATTTATCCAACTTCCTTGTTTTTCTATTATACACATCCTTACATTTCCTCTCAACCCTCTCAATTCCTGGTATGAATGAAACAGTTTCCATAGCTCTTGTTTTAAAGCCCTGGGCTGTTAGGCTCTCATAGTAATTTTCATGACCACTAGATGGTGTTCTAGGACATGTTGTTGTGACATGGACAAGAAGGATGTATGGTTAAATAATTCTTTTTCATACATGTTAATATGTATGTATATATTTTTTATGGATCCCTATCAGATTATAGAAATTTAATTTGACTAAATCCCATTTGACTGAGACCATAAGACTGAAATTTCAAAATATGACAAATCACCTGACCGAAACTCATAATACAGAATCCCCCTCTCAATCTGGCATAATTGTGTTGTACTGGCCATTTGTTCTTTAGTGTCTCTGACCTTCGGAGAGGGGGATACTGTAAAGTCATTCAAATCATGATTGTATCCCCCTTCATAAAAATCAGTGTTACTATGTCCATCATGTGGTAATTCATCCCTAATGGGATGTTGGCCAGAGGTGATCTCCTGCACATTCTTGCCTCCTCATTGGGTGTTACTATGGGTTTTGGGTTTGGGGTACACATGGTGTTCCCTGTATTTGCATTTATCCAACTTCCTTGTTTTTCTATTATACACATCCTTACATTTCCTCTCAACCCTCTCAATTCCTGGTATGAATGAAACAGTTTCCATAGCTCTTGTTTTAAAGCCCTGGGCTGTTAGGCTCTCATAGTAATTTTCATGACCACTAGATGGTGTTCTAGGACATGTTGTTGTGACATGGACAAGAAGGATGTATGGTTAAATAATTCTTTTTCATACATGTTAATATGTATGTATATATTTTTTATGGATCCCTATCAGATGATAGAAATTTAATTTGACTAAATCCCATTTGACTGAGACCATAAGACTGAAATTTCAAAATATGACAAATCACCTGACCGAAACTCATAATACAGAAATCTTACAATGCTAAATTTCAACATACTGAATTGTAAAGTGGACAATATAAAACCAGAATAGGTTTTCCCCACTGTAGTGTGATCCTGGAGTTAGTATATATAGTTAGGAGGGTGGGGGAACACCTGTTCTGGTTTTATATTGTCCACTTTACAATTCAGTATGTTGAAATTTAGCATTGTAAGATTTCAGTATTATGGGTTTCAGTCAAGTGATTTTTCAGTATTTTGAAATTTCAGTCTTATGGTCTAAGTCAAATGAGTTTCAGTCATATGAAGTTTCTATCATCTGATAGGGATCCATTTTTTATACATATTTTTTACTTGTACGAAGTGAAAGTAATACATTTCATGTCTTATTTGTGTTTACCAATTTTTATTCTGTAGTGACTTTTAGGTACATATGTATTTATGAGTAGATTGATTTGATTTGTACAGCATTATTGTTTATTGTTTTTGACTGGAGGATTTTAATTAAGTAAGATATTTATACAGTACTTTTGATTGGTAGAGTACATCTGATGAAGTATTTTCTTAAGGACAAAAATGCAGTGTAACATTGAGCATTTATGTGGTCTGTATTTGTGGATTACAAGGGACTTGTGTATTGTTGGATTAATAAATTGATTTTCATTTTACCTCGGAGTGTTGGTCATCCTTCCTGGGTGCCCTTTTTTTTTACTATTCTTCTTCTTCTTCTTGATGTATATTGAATTAGATCGATGTTAACACCATGAAATTTTAAAACTTTCTCATCACTATTACATATTTTAGGTTATACAAAGAAAGATGCTTGTGATTTGGGAGCTTTTTTCCTCTAATGAGATATATATGGAAGGAATGGGTTGCCCTATGATTTTATGAGTAGCATATCATAAAATGACAGTAATATTTATCACCAGTTTATAGAATATATTCTAAATGTTCAATTACGTGGTTAACTGAAGAAAGAAATCTTAATGCTTATCTGTCAGTTTACATTTTTTTCTTTTTATTAATATGGATATTAACTTGATAAGGTTAATTGCATCAATAGTGGATATATAGAGGTAATAGATGACTTGATAGATTCATAGATTTGGAAAAAAAAAAATATATATATATTTCCAAAACTGCTTTTTAGCATCTTAGCTATACATTTTAGACCTCAGTATTCTGCACTGTGGAAACCTATCTCTTATTTTATCTCTGTCAAACCATTATATCATTATATTAAGTGTTAAAATCTCATTTACTTCATTTTACTAATAGTGTATTGTATTGACCTTTGTTTATGTATATTTATTAACTTTTCATTAATTTGTTCCTGTTCTTGATTGTATTCATCTTTCATTAATAGGTAAAAAGTTAATTTTGTGAATTGAGCAGTGGCATAAAAGCTTGATTCATTAAATTCTACTTATGTATTACAAATTTTATGACAGTAAGTAATTTGGTTTATAGTTAGTGTTACATGATTAGTTATGAAGGAGTTATCTTTTATACTTAGTGTTACAAGAATAGTTTTGAAGCAAATACTTTTATGAATTGGGCTTTCCTGATGCATTAAATTATATAGTAAATTATACAATAACTTAAATTTTAAATGCATGATATTTTAACTAGTTTTCTTTATAGTTAACTGAAGCATGTTGAATTAATGTAATATTCAGCAGATAGATAACTTTTTAATTTAAAAGTTTTTTTCATTATGAAAGGATAGGTTGGGGATAATGTTAGGGAAATGTATCATTTCGAATAAATGCATCGAGGTTCACTTTATATTTAAATTACTGGTTTTAGCTGTTCATTTTACACCTTTATAAAAGCTAATTTAACATTATACTAAATGTGGAAAATAAAAGAGATAAGGATAATGCAATCCTTATTTAATTGACTTATTAAGATGCTACCAAATAGGGTATAATAAAATAAAAGATTATTTGTATTTTGTTGATATGATATTAATTTTCTGTTAATGATTTTTTGGAGTGAAACTAAATATTAATATATTATGTTGTTTAATCTGTAGGAGCACTATTAGTTAATGTTCATCTCTTTTTTGGGACAGTGGGATAGTCAGTTTAGTATTTAAAACTAGACTAGGAGCTCTTGCATCTGTGATAAGAACTGTTGTATTTTAGGTATACAATTGCAGTAAATTTTTATTGTATATGTTTAATCTAATTTTCCATTTATTTTATACATTTTCACTTGATATTTTTATATTGTAAACAAACTTGCAGAGATAGTAAATATAAAGCAATTAAATGATAATGACACTGTTCATCTCTAACAAAACATTTAAAACTTTAATTAGTATAAAATGTCTGGTTTTAAAGTTTCTTTCTCTTAATATAAACAGTGGCAATAAAAAAGGTCTTTGTTTAAATTTTTAAATAATAATAATAAACTTGATGTTGTTTTACCGCTATAAACTCATCTTTTGGGAAAATGTGATGGTCTGTTATCCAACAGAAATTTTAAATTAATAGCTTTTCTTCATTCAAGGAAAACAGAAAAGGCACAGCTGTGTTATGGAGAAGATTATGCCCAAGATACATTATTCATTTACTGACCCAAAAGGTATGATAAATGTAATAACTTTAGATTATAATAAAAATGCTTAGTATAGAAAATCTATATTGGATATCTGGTACTGGAACAAAAATAGTTGATACTTATTTAGATATTATATTATCTAATGTGAAAGGGAGTTTAGTTGTATCAAGTAGTTTAAACTATATTTTAGCTAGACAGTACACTTAAGCAAATAGAATCCCTAGAATTTCAGCTGCAGTAAAGAGACTTAAAAATAGACAACTGTTCACAGACTTAAAGATATAATGACTACTAAGAATTCTATTTAAAGATTTACTGCCAACAATTGCTAAAACACGTCATCCTATGCCTGATCTCTGATCAGAATGATCTGAGTTTTAATTTAGAAGTAGATATTAGATCTTTTGTATTATCAAGAATATCAGCTTATTTAATACAATTTTCTTTTTGTAAATGTATATACTTAAATAAAGGATTATATGGATCTTAATAGCAACACTTTATTTATTAATATAATTACCTGGGACTCCTTTAAAATGTTTATTTTTCAAAAAAGATAATAGGACAGCATGAAGAGATTATAAAAGTACAAAAGAGGTTAAGTGATGAAAAAATAGATAAAAAATTAAGAAATCAAAAATGTGACAAAGATATAATTAAAATAGTTAAGGATATAAAAATGAATATATAAACAAATAAATAAATAATACACAAACCAGAATTGGCTTTGGAAAAGTAAAGGTTACATTTATATGCTTCTATTCCAAAAGCTTTATATGGATTAGCTAATGGAGCTAAATTTAACAAGACTAATTAAATAAAATGCATAATAAATGAGGAACTGAGACAAAGTCAATGGAGTTAGAAGATATATTATAAGCTGTGATAAAAGGAGATACTGCCAGTACAGCTAGCTGGAATTTTGTAAATAATTATATGTCATTGGTGAATATTGAAATTATTTATACAAGATGCTCATGTTACAAATGTATTAGAACTGTATGTCATGTTTATATCAAACTGCTTGTACACACTTGTGTGTTGAAAAGGTATTTGTAGAGTGCTGTGTTTGAAATGTATCCACAGTGTGCCTTAATGGAAGAGAACAGAAATATACATGCACTATTGCAACTGTTTAAATGTATATGCTTAACAGAGGAAACTGGGGGGTTAATCTCAGTCAAGCAAACTTTAGAAAAATGTCTGAAATTAAATTACTTTATAGGTTATACAATAAAGAGGTTATCTCTTAAGTTTTCACGGCAGCTAGAGATACAAAATCTGTACTAGGAAGCTTTCCATATTGTCCTTGGAGTGAACTAATTGCTACTTTTGAAGCATGAAGGAATGCAATTGTTGTATGACTTCCAGCATATGCCAAAGATCTGAGCAAATACCCTTGTCTGTATATTTATACAGTTAGATGCTAAATGCTTCCAACTTTGGCCTGGGAACTAGAAGTGAGATGACCAGAAATTATGTCATTCTGCAAGCTATCCCAACATTAATATTTTAGATATTAATTGGAGAAGTCTCTTAGTGAGACAGAACATTCCATATTTGGTCTTGGACCTGACAATAACAATTCAGCACATCTGTCTTGCTCTAATGAAGTAAGTTTCTAGGGAACAGTTTAACTCTCTTAGATTCAGTTAGGAATATAGTGAAGCTAAGTTTAGATTCTTTTCTTTATTGTGTGAGCCTGTACTGCAATGTTATATTAAATATTTGTGGTTTTGAACTCTGATGTCACTGTGAATATATATTTAGTATTGACTTGCTGTTTTATTATTTATTATTAAATATATTTAAACCTTTCATTGTGGCTGATCTGTGTAGAGATATTTAAGTATTGAGAGTACTTGCATATTTATTTGGTGACACTGTATGGGTCACTCCTAATAACCTTGCTCTTGGTCAAACTACCATTTGTATTAGTATTAATACTACACAGTAAGATTGGACACCCTTTGTTAAGGGCCTTAAAGTAGCTGATAAGGAGGGATTAGTGTCAGTGGAAACTACCTTATAGTGTCGGCAGAAGGGGGCATAGCAAGTAAACCTATGCCAGTCTTTCCCTTGTATGTGTGTGTGTAAATCAAACCCCAAAGAGTGTGTGGGTCAACTACATGGGCAGGGACATGAAGCACTGGTTGGACACAGAGGGTGCTGGAGGTCTTGGCTTGGTCACTCAGCTGAGATCTCAATTCTATAGCTATGCCAGTGGGGAGTCTTATTGGAGATCTGGAGGAAGAGGGAGAAACCAGCCCCAGACTGACTGTGGTCTCTGTGTGCTTTTAAGAGAAATTGCACTTGATGCAGTGAGCTGCATCTGGAAATACTGTGTGTGTACTTGCCATCCTCTTAGTGAATGTCCCCCACTGTTGCTAGTGGTGAGGATTGAGGCTCCTTGATTATTGGTCCAGTAGTGTGTCATCACACAAGCTTTTAATCATGACTTAAAAAATAATGCTAATGATATAGATCCAGATAATATGATATTAGATGTATTCCTATATTATATTAACAAAATTTACAGGGAACATATTAAAATTTTTACAAAATATATTTCCATATGTGAAATCAAAGACAGATTAAAATGCTTAAGAATAATAAGGCTTTGGGTCATGATGATGCTATTTCGGAACTTTATAAACTTTTTTTAATGACATATTAGATTTATTTAAAAATGTTCATTAATACAAAATAAAACTGAGATTGCAACTTTATGGACATTTTCTTTAATATCTCCTATTGTAAAGCGAGATAAGGACTCAGAAAATTTTTCTTCATATGTAAGCCATTTCTTTACTTAATACAGAGCATAAAATCTGTATGTAAATAAAGATGAATAGACTAAAGGGTATAATGAAAGATATAATTCATACTGACCAATCTGGCTTTATACAACAGAAAATATGAGGTAACATACAAAATAATAGCTGTTATTGCATATGTAAATGTAAATACATCTAAATTATGTCTTTTATCTTAATTTGGAAAACGTCTTTGATACCGTTAATTGAAAATATCTGCTTAAAACCTTAGATTTGTTTGGGTTTCCTGAAAAATGTATTATTATGTTAAGTCATATCTGTATAGGACCAAAAGCATTTATTAAAGTTGGTCCATTTTTATCAAAAGGTTTCGATATTAAAAAAGGGAATAAAAAGGATTGCCTATTCCCCTTTTCTGATTGCTTTTGTCATTGAGCACTTCACAGAATATATCAGAAATAATACAACAGTCGAAGGTTTTAAGATTAATGAAGTCCTTTTGCAGATGATATTATTACTACTGGAGATTTAAACAAAACTTTTGAATTATTTTGATCTACTAAAAAAAGTAAGACATTTCTAAAAATGAAATTTAATAGAAATAAAAGAGAAATTATATTTTTAATCAGAATAAATAAAAAATGTTTATGAATATAATACTGAAATAATAAGAGATAAATATATATACTTGGGTTTATTATAATTCATGATTATTCTAATGAAGAACTTAGAGGTTTAAATTAATAAATGGAATACATTTTAATATTCTTTTGAGGATAGATTGACATTAATTAAATGATACTATTACCAAAATATTATATAATTTTCAATCTATATGCTTAATTCCAAAAGTTGAGGTTATATGTAGACTAAACAAAATATTATTAAAATTGTATGGTACCCAATGTGTCATAAAATATACATTAAAATCTATACCAGACCATGGGTTACAGGGGGAATTGGTTTCCAAAATATATTAAATTATGCACAATCTTCCTCTTTAATGATGTTTTTACTTTAGGTTATTAGTGCTTACGAATCTCATTGGAAAATAAGGTAAATTTCTATTTGTGAAAATTCATTGTTAAAGCTTATTTCTCAAACACTTGATATTGTAGACAATAAAATGTTATGAATATTAAAATCTTATACGGAAAATACATAAAAAATAAATGCTTCTAATTAAATCACTACTTCTAATTATATCAATTTATTATTTAAGTCAGTTAAGAATGTTTTTAATAAAACTGCTTGCTTAAAAAATTGTTATATACTATTTTTCTATTCACCTATACAAAAGGTGTTTATGAAAGTTAGTTTTTGAGTGAAATGGTAAGTTGAAAAATGAGAATGGTATTTACTGGTTTATTGTTTTGATGGTAAGAAATTGTTAAAGTTTAACGAAATATAAACAAATATGATATTAATCCTATAGATCAATGTTACCGAATCTTATGAACAAATTTGAAAATATGAGAGATTTATTCAAAGAAAAAGAAGTTGAAAATCATAAGGTATTTTTTTCTCTTTTGATTATAGATGGCAAAGGAGAGATTAAACAATTTTTGGCTAAGATAAATAAATTAATAATAAATCTGGAAATGAATGTAAATGATACATTTTAGGATTACTTATAAAAAAATTGAAATGCTGTAAATAATGATAAGTATAAAGCCTGAATATTGAGATCAGTCATTTTCAACTGCATCATGTATTTATTAGAAGATTTTTACATGGAAATATTTAAATAGAGTATTTACCACTCTATATAAATTAGGTCAAATTTAGACATTTAATGGGTCTTCTTGCTGGAGATATAAAATCAATTAAAGGCTGATAGGTATAATATATTTTACAGATGCGACAAACAGAGAATACTGGAAAGATGTTCACGCCTTTTTGCAAGTTCTGTGGTCTGATAGATGTATTATTTCAGAGTCATTTATATTAACTAATGCTCCCATTCCTTCTTTATAAAATTACAAGATTACTTTCTATTTTACATAGAACTGGAAAATGAAAATGCTCCTAATTTTAAAGATTTCATTAGATTAGCCACTGTGGTTCATTCTAGAGAAATGTTTCCAGATTTCTAAGGCTGAATGAGAAAAAAGAATGTTAATGAAGATTGGACAAAGTTGGAACTAAATTAATTGTGTATGTAACATGTAGGCAATATTGACTATGTATTAGCAAGTGTAAAGTGATTGTATTATTTGTTTCTTTCTAATGCTTAATATTGTAAATAATTTTATGTTGATGTTTTTAATTGTTGTGTTGTAGGTTTATTGAAAATATTTTTTTTCAAAAAAGATTTGAGTAACAATATTTACTGATTGGGATATGAACACTTTGGGATATTTGTTGTACAAAACGCTCAGAATTTAATGAAAGTTTTTGAGATGCGGCTATTTATAGGAATAATTTTCTTAAGTTGTAGAGGGAGTGGCTATTTACACTTAAGATATTTGTCTGAAGAAGCAAATTGCAACAATGATGAAGATGGAAGCCATGCACTCTCCAGCCAAGACCAGAATAGCTGGTCAAGAGGAGATTTCAACACCTGCACCACATTACATAAAACACATAGTCCTCCAGAACACCCACCATCACAGCCTTCACATAGAAACACAAACCACACAGCCACCTTTGCAGAGGATCTCAATAGAAATCTACCTAAACAGCAGAGACCTCAAAGGCAGAAACACACTCAACCACCACAACACAGCACAAACCACAAGACACATAGCTCACATACAGAGTGTGCCCCTCAACCTAAGCCTCTATGGCAAAACAGCTTGCCCAATACAATAATCATAGCTGACTCAATAGTGAGGCATGTCCCACTCACTAGATTGAATAAGGAGAAGGTAACAGTCTGCTGTCTATTAGGTGCCAGAATCCGACACATAACACATGCACTCAGGTCACTCCACAACAAGTACAAGTATGACTTTGTCATTGTCCATGTGGGTGTGAATGACCTGAGATGCACCTTCCTGGACTACATGAAACGAGACATGGTAGAGCTCTCAGATTATGTGACCTAGGCAGGTATGACCCTAGCCCTGAGCAGTATCATACCATTGCAAAGAATGATACCACAGTACAAGCAAAAAATGATTGACTTCAACAATTGGCTAAGTTTCTGGTGTTATTCTAAGGGGATCCAGTATCTGTCTGCTTGGGATGACATGGTTGACAGACCTCAATTCTTTGCCAGTGATGGCATGCATCTGTCACCCCTGGGTTTCTGGGTACTGGCTAAGGCTCTTGCTACCCCTATAGTGCCTTTTTAGGCAGTATTCCAAAGATCAAATTGCCATCATAACAGCTATAAATAAATGCAATCTGTGGGTCATGCTGCTCAATGCTAGAAGTCTAAATCTCAAGATGTACTCACTCAAAGCACTCCTCAAAATGGAGAATATCAACAGTTGTACTGTAATGGAGGCCTGGTTTAAAGCCGCAGAAAGCACCCCTGTGCTACCACACTATAACTCATTCCACACCTTTTGGCCCCAGAACATGGACCGAAGTTCAAAAGGCGGTGGTGTCTCCATATTCATAAAGGATATACACACCTCCAGACTAATAGCCCAGCATAATACATCTGAGATATTCCAGATACAACTAACATTGGGTAAGACGGTGATTCAGGTCATAGCCTGCTATAGGTCCCCAACCATACCCCAAGACTCTCACTCCACATTCCTAAGCACCCTGGAAACTATTAAGATCCAACCCTACACTCTCATACTAGGTGACTTCAACTACCCCTCTATCAGCTGGGAAAACTACTCATACACCAATCTACTGGCCCAATGCTTCCTGGAATTCAGTTCCAATGCCCTGGACCAGCTCATTCTTACCCCCACTAGAGGAAGCAACATCCTTGACCTGGTTATTACCAACATGGGCAACTGTTGCTCTACACCAGTAGTCAAATCCTCTTTGGTTAGATCCCACCACAAACTAATCACCATGGAAATCCACATCTCTCCCACACCCCACGCAAAGGTATCCACCATGAAAAACTTTTCCAAAGCTGACTTTGGACTCCTAAAAACAGAGATGGCTAACTTCACGGCACCTATGCCAATGGAAAATAGATGCATGACTGCTGAATCATACACCAATGCACTGTACGAACACGTACATAAATGCATGGAACTAGCCATACCCAACAGAACCAAGATGCTCTCCTCCAGAAAAAGGAAGCCAGTCTGGTGGTCATCTGCCATTAATAAACTCTACAGCAGAAGGACAAAACTGTTGCAGAAAAAGGTCTCAAGACTGGAAAAATTCCCTTATTAGCCTCAACAAAAAGTTGAGATCCCTCATCAAAACCTCCAAAGCCAGCTATGAAGGCAGAATTGTGGCAGACACAAAAACAACCACAAAGCCTTCTATAGTTATATTAAGGATCTCCATGGCAATACCCAGATTTGCTCTGAGTTACTGCACAATGGTACCTCCTATACTGAGCCAACAGATATAGCCAACATACTGGCTGACAGATTCAGTGGCATCTTTACCCCTCTCCCCCCCTTAAAAGACAAATCTCAATACTGGAAGAATGCCAGGCACCCAACATTACTGGAGCAAAGGTTAAAGTTGCATTGTCTAAGGCCAAGAATGCAGTTTCCATGGGACCCGACAATATCCCTGGCTGTATTCAACATGAATTACAAAGTGAACTGGCACCACATCTGTGTACCCTGTTCACTCACAGCTTCACTTCAGGCTTTGTCCCTACTGAATGGTGCACTGATACAGTCATCCCTCTCCATAAAGGAGGAGTGACTACAGACCCTGGAAATTATCACCCCATTAGCCTGATGAGTCTGATATGTGAGGCTATGGAGTGCATCATCATGGACCTAATTAACAAGGATATAGGGAATCTCCATATTCTAGATCCCACGCAATTTGGTTTTGTGAAAGGTAGATCATGCCTGCTCAACCTGGTTGACTTGTTTGAGTCAGTCACCAGAGCAGTGGATGAAGGTAAGGCAGTTCATACAGCCTACCTAGATCTGGCCAAGGACTTTGATACCATTCCTCACTCAGGAATTATTGATAAACTCAGCAAACTAGGCATCAACCCCTATATCATTAGGTGGGTTGCAAATTGTCTCACAGATAGAACCCACAGTGTGAAAGTAATGGACTCCAAGTCAGACTGCCGACTAGTCACGAGTTGAGTCCCACTGGGATCGGTCCTGGGTCCTCTCCTGTTTGGCATCTACTTCTCAGAAGTCCAGGCCAACAGAGTGGGACTCTAGCTGACCAAATTCATAGACAACTGCAAGCTGGGATCCATTATTAGCTCCCTAAGTAATGCAGACATCCTACAGAAAGTACTCACTGAGACCAGTGACTGGTGTCGAAACCATGGCCTTAAGCTTAATGTCAAAAAATGTGTAGTCATCCCCTTTGGGAAAAACTCAGTTCCCACTAATTACCACCTTGATGGTAGCCCACTGAACACTAAAGGTGTTATAAGAGATCTGGGAACACAGGTTGACAGCAACCTCTCCTTCGACCACCACATTGCCATTGTGGTCAGAAAGTCCTTCTATGTGGCACATCTCTTTTGCATGCAGGAAGAAAGAGGACATCATTTCTCTCTACTCTTCCCTCATTAGACCAATCATAGAGTATAATGCCCCATTTGGCATGTACCTCACTAGACACCTGCAACAGTTGGAGACGCCGCAAAAGTACCTCACGAAGAGGATCGTAGGCCTTAAACACATGTCCTACATGGACAGACTCAAAAAACTTCAGCTATTCTCTATCTCATATCATCTACTAAGAGGTGATCTCTGCTTGACTTACAAAGCCATGCCTGACCCAGCTATGTTAGAAATTCTACATCTAAAGAAATCCCAATCCTGCTGCACCACACACTCCAGAGACCTCAACCTCATTACCACAATCAACAGAACATGCTGGAGGGACAGATTCATAACCCAGAGACTACCCATGCTCTGGAGTAAACTTCCCATACATGTCAAGCAGAGCATCTCACTGGCCCTCTGCAAGTGAAATTTTAATGAGTAGATGGGTAATAGAAAGTTCACCCCAGGGATCACTCAAGTGGCTCTACTTGATAGAGGTATTGGGAACTAACGATGGGCGGCACAATACCAGGGCACTTCTATAGGCTAGGCTTGTAAATGCCCCAGGGCCATTAGCCTAGTACACACCTATGAACCTATTAGTGTCAAGCTCCAGATGCAGGAGTGGATTGTGACATTAGTATTAAATAATTTTCTTACTGGAAAAAACAAATTTATTTTGAGACAGCTGGTATTTGCAGAGGAAAAAGGACTTAGAAGAGATGGCAATGGAAATATGATGCAGTCATTTTAATGCTTCATTTGGGGAAATAGATTAGGTTTGTTTTTAGTAATACAATAGATATATCTGTGGTTTTGAGACACTGGGAAATAATAACTGAGATTTCATGGTTTGGTATATTATATAAAGGCAAGTGTTTAGGTGTTGAAACTATTTGATTACCTAGAATAAAGAATGTGATACGTTTTTTTTTTCTTCCAAAAGCCCAGCCATCCAGTTACTAATACACTCAATCTGTTCTATTCATTTCTCCCCTTCTGCTCAGTTTAGTATCAGTAGTAGGAGGTGTGTGCTGGTCTTGGCTGGCCAGTGTCTTAGACTACTGAAAGACATTTTTTTAAATATGAACATAACAATCCCTCAGTATTTTGTTAGGCTAGGGCATAATGTGTACTGGTCATTATTAAGGTATTTACATATGTTTGTACTAGGAAAACAGTAGACATACTACTGCAAGCCTTGCCAAAAAAAAAAAAATCAAAATCTCCCTCCAGATAGACCAGAGGAGAATTTAAAGTTGTGCATCCAATTATCTAGGTTTACCTTTGAAAGTGGCAAGAGTCACTCTGTGTGACATCTACTGGGAGTTTGTTCTGGAAGAGAGGTATATGATGGGATGCAATCTAAAGTAAGTGTCTTATTTATCTTTTGATAAAGGTTTAGTTCTTTTAATCAGGTATTCAAAGTTTTTGATAATTTGTAAAGAAATAGCAGGTCAAATGTAGGTTGGATATTTCATGGTTCAAAAGACTAGGCATAGATCTCCGTTGAGGAGTTTATAAGAGGATAAGTAAACAGGGAGGTCTGCCAGTCTGTCCTGAAAACAAAGATTTTTGAGGCCCCTAATCTTTTTAGTTATGAATTTCTGAGGTCTCAAATTTTGTGATATGTTTAGAAAATACATGCCAAAGGTGCACTGTATTCAGTAATGGGTCTGATGAGATATGAGTAAAGGGGAATTTATACTTCTCTGGGTCTGGTGGAGATGCCTTTGGGAGTTAGATGAATTAGACCAAAGGCTTTATGAACTACTGTGGAGAAGTGATGGTCAAGTTATAAATTATCAACAAAAGTTTGTAATTCCTTTATGACTGACTGATTGAAGGAGTGGGTCACCTATTTCATATGTGAAAATGTTTTGTTTACCATAATGAAAGCCACATTTTTCACATTTAATTTGAGGCCATTGTCATTGCATCAGTTATTAATATGGTCTAACCCATGTTAGAGTAATTGTGAGTCAGTGGAAGATTGAATAACACCAGCCAATTTACAGTGGTCTGTAAACTTAGGTAGCTATAAGCCAGGAGTGTTGGCCTAAAGATCTGAGAATAGATGTCAAACAGGAGAGGACCCACCATTGGGCCCAGTGGTACACCACTGGTAACTTGTTTTGCTTTCAGAAAGGGTACTTGTGACTGTTACCATAAGTGTTTTGTCAGACAACCAGTTAGCTTTCCATGACACAATATAAGTATTTATGTTCAGATTTACAAGTCTGGCATTAATCCCTGTAATTGGAATGGTGTGAAAGGCCTACACCATATGCTGTGTGCACTGTGTAACTGCTATCTACAACTTCAGCTACTTTTTCAAAGAGATTAGTAAAGTTAAAGAGGCAGGACCTTCCTTTGACTATGACAAAGCCTAATTTTCGGGTCTATGTTATATATTCGAACGTCCAAAATGTCAAATACCATATGGTCGAGACCATATGTTTGACATTCGGAAGTTCGAATATATAATAAAAAAAAAAAAAAAAGAAAAACACTCCTTAACAGTGCAAGCAGCAAGCCCCCCTGCACCCCCACTCCCTCCCTACTTATATTTACCAACTCCGAGACCACACTTCAGTGCAAAAAAGGGAAATTCTCCCATTCTGCACCATGTGGCGCCGTTAAAAGTCAATCTTCGAACACTTGAAATGTCAATCACATGGTCTCAACCATATGACGTTCGACATTTCCAGAGTTCGAAGATTTGACATAGATCCTAATTTTCTGAGGGTCCATTGTTGAGATTTTCAATGTCCAGATTTGTAAGATATGAGAAAATATGCTCCTTAGCTTTACATATAATGTTAATGAGACTAATAGGTGTATAGTTAGCAGGACCCATGGATGGGCCACCCTTATTAAATGCCATTATAGTGGCTGTTTCCAACCTACAGGAATGTAACCAGTGAAGAGGCTTAGATTAATGAGGTTAAGTAGGTGTTCAGATAGACCATAACTGGCACTGATAATCAGGCAACCTGGTATTTTAACAGGACCCATGGAATAGGTGTTCTTAGTTTCTGAGAGGATTGCGAGAACTTGATTTTGTTGTCTCATGACATGCATGCTTCTGAAGGTGCCTAGTTTTTTTCTAATGCTTTACTGTGCATGCCCATAATTGAGCTGGCAGGGTGTTTGGTCTTTTGGCCTCCTCTGGAATTCATGCACTGTAGTTGGTCTTCTTGTATCTTTCCCTTAGAGCATAGCAAATTATCATCAACTATTCACTCCTACTTTTCTCTGCCTGACTTCTACCAGCCCTAGGTTTGCTGCTTCAGCCTAGTCACTGTCATCATGGTCATGGATCCACTTCTATATACCATTGGGCTGTTATATGACCTGTGATGTTTTAAGGATTATCGGGGAAGTTATATGACATGCTTGTGGAATGAATGAAAAGTTGGCTGGAAGAGAGGCATCAAGGAATGAGGAAGAGAGGAACTGTATCTAATAATGTGGATGGACTGAATGTTGCTCCTCAGGGAGCAGTGCTACTGCTTAACCTTTATTTTGCTGACATAGTTGGGAAGTTATGAATAGGAAGTAACATTTTTTTTCTAAACATACATAAGTGGGAAAAGTAGTGTTTGATAGTGGGCTTAGTCTACATGTTGATCCAAGGAAGCTGTAATTGTTTGGCATTCATTTATTTACCATGTGATAACTACATATATGGGCTATGTCATTACAAACCAGTTTCAGCTACATCTCAACCAGGGGCAAATACAGAACTTGAATAATTATAGCAAAATGTATTTTTTGGTAGAGTAATGCCAACAGAACATTAATAAATATGTATATAATCAATATACAACTAATGCAATTATGTTATCTGAATCTAGTAACAATATGTCTACTGCATATTAAGAACAACTATTACATATAAAAAAGTAGATAAAGCTGAAGTGTAAAAAGTTATTTTCTTCAAACAAGAAAAATCCTTACTATATGAACCACTGTTAAACAATGCTGTAAAAATTCCAGAGTGTAGTGATGGGAGAGAGAGAAAAAAACAGAAAAATTAACTCCATGAGGTGTTATCATTGCAGAATAGTAAAGCAAAACTACTGATAAAGCAATAGACTAGAAGGTGAAACATCTGAGAAAATCTGGTCTCTATTGTAAAGTGAAGGTAATCATGTAAAGTTAGAATAAGATTTAAGTAAGAAGCAGAAATAGTACTTTTAACCAAGTGCTTTGACAAGATTGATAGACAGTATGTAAGCTGGGAAAGACAAAAAGAGAATCTGATAATGGACAAGGAGGCAAAACCTAACTAGTCGGTGAAGGAATTCTACAGGTTTAGGAAACTCTAGAAAAAAATAATAACGTATCATTCAGGTTTTCTTGGCTATGACATGGAAGCTTGAGTTACAAAAAGTAAGGTAATATATTTTATTTTAGGAAATTGTTCTGGAGATTATTACTGGGGTGAGTGGGTCACCTTTTGGTGTTTTCACATGAAGAAAATGATTGAGATATTTGAAACAGTTTCCTTTGGTATGGTCGACATCTGTTTAATTGACCGCATTTGATCGATTATACAGATAATCAAAAAGTGTGTGAGACCAATCCCCGGGTAGAGAAGTATTCTCTTTCCCTAGGGATTGTGCGATCTCGGAGATACTGTATATAATAAGTGGGGGTGTGGGGGATGCAGCTGGGCTTGCCTCCCTGCAAAAAAAAAATGTTGCTTGTGCTGAGGTTTTTCCTTGGTGCATGTATACTAGATAGTCAAAGTTTTGGTTTGATGTAGAGTAGTTTCCCTTTTGGATGTCTATGTATGTGTTAGTCAACAAACTGCAGGTAAATCCTTTAAACACATCTATATTTACTTATTAAGTTTGGTATACAAGGGTGGTTTCTAAGGCTAACAAATGATGGTGGTGTAAAGGTAGGAGGTTCAATTCCAATGAATGGAGGCTGTATTAACTGTGTGTAAATCATAGGTTAGGTCTTGTTTGGAATAGTTTATATACTTTTGGAGGCCTTTTATGTGTGGGAGATTTAAATGGTTGGAATGGTGCATATAATTGTGAATAAAATGGTTAAATGCAATGTTTGCTCTGAGAGTGTTGATACAAAGTACAGAGAAGGCCAGAAGGAGTTGCATTGTGTTTTTGTAGACTTAGAGAAAGCATATGGCAGGGTGCCTGGAGAGGAGTTGTGGTATTGTATGAGGAAGTTGTGAGTGTCAGAGAAGTATGTAAGAGTGGTACAGGATATGTACGAGGGTAGTGTGACAGTGGTGAGATCTGCAGTGGGAGTAACGGATGCATTTAAGGTGGATGTTGGATTACATCAAGGATCAGCTCTGAGCCCTTTCTTATTTGCAATGGTGATGGACAGGTTGACAGACGACATCAGACAGGAGTCCCCATGGACTATGATGTTTGCAGATGACATTGTGATCTGTAGTGAGAGTAGGGAACAGGTGGAGGAGACCCTGGAGAGATGGAGATATGCTCTAGAGATAAGAGGAATGAAGGTCAGAAGGACTAAGACAGAATATATGTGTGTAAATGAGAGGGAGGATAGAGGAATGGTGAGGATGCAAGGAGTAGAGGTGGCAAAGGTGGATGAGTTTAAATACTTGGGATCAATAGTTCAGAGTAATGGTGAGTGTGGAAGAGAGGTGAAGAAGAGAGTACAGGCAGGATGGATTGGATGGAGAAGAGTGTCAGGAGTGATTTGTGACAGACGAATACCAGTAAGAGTGAATGGGAAGGTCTACAAGAGAGTAGTGAGACCAGCTATGTTATATGGGTTGGAGACAGTGACACTGACATAAAGGTAGGAGTTTGAGCTGGATGTGGCAGAGTTAAAGATGTTAAGATTTGCACTGGGTATGACGAGGGTGGACAGGATTGGGAATAAGTATATTAGTGGGTCAGCCCAGTTTGGAAGGTTTGGAGACAAAGCCAGAGAGGCAAGATTATGTTGGTTTGGACATGTGCTGAGGAGGGATGCTGAGTATATTGGGAAAAAGATGCTAAGGGTGAAGCTACCAGGTAACAGGAAAAGAGGAAGGCCTAAGATAAGGTTTATGAATGTGGTGAGAGAGGACATGCAGGTGGTTGGTGTGGCACAGCAAGATGCAGAGGACAGGAAGAAATGGAAACAGATGATCCGCTGTGGCGACCCCTAACGGGAACAGCCGAAAGAAGATGACGAATGATTCATTGTCATATGAGGAATACATGAGTAGGCTTAGTGTGGGGAGATGTTCTAATATGGATGAGAAAGACTTAGCAGAAAGGTCTGGATATGAAATGTATGTGGAAGGATGGAGAAAGTAAGATTGTCTGATACTTAGGAGTGTATTTAAAGAGGGTGGAAGAAAATATTTTTTAATGAAGAGAGTGACAGAAACATTTTTTAAACAAAAAACATATTTATTGAATTATCACTTATGACATAGACAATCACACATATATATATATATAAATGAAAACAAACCATGTTGACATATTTTGAGTTGCAAACATTATACAGCACGTATCGTCTTCTGTACAATCATTGTAATTTGAAAATTACATAACTCATTCAATTCCAGTCTTCTTTAAACCTCATTCCATCTCCAAAACATTCTGCATGTATTGTTCCCACAATTCCCATTGTTTTATGTAATTGGCACCTGCTCTTGTCTAAAGATCCCACTTCCAGTTCTTTAATCGCTGTTATTATATTCACTACTTCTACTACAGTTGGTTTTGACTTTGATTTCCATTTTCTAGTAATTGTTTTCTTGGCAGCCATGAGAGTTAAACTCATCATGGCCTGACTATGTCCAGGCAATTTCTGATTATGTATGACAGCTCACAAAATCATTTCCCTTGTTACACCAGTTTACTTACCCAGTATTTCTGACAGAGTTGTCTGCAGGGAATTTTTAAAGCCTGCCAACTCATTACACTCCCAAAAAATATGTTCCAAGCTACCTCTTTCTTCCCCATCAAACCTCCAACATCTATAATCTACCCAAGGAAAAATTCTTTGGAATCTGTTTGGGGTATAAAAATACCTATGCAAACACTTCCAAGCAAAAATCCTAAATCTTGTAGACTTTGTTGCATATTTGGGAGGTACACATATATCCTCCCATTATTTGTTTGTGAATTGCTTTTCCAGTCTCTCTTTCCAATCCTTTCTAACCTCCTCTGATTGATTCCAATAGTTATCATGCAATATTTCATATGCAGTAATAACTATCCTTTTTTTAACAACAGCTTCTGTTCTAGATTCTACTAAGAACTTTACCAGTTCTGGTCTTTCAGTTAGGATCTCTCTATTCCTTTTTCTTTGCCTATATTCTGATATCAGTCCTGGATAGGGAAGGCAGTCTCTAGCCTACAGTCCAAATGTATTCTTGGCCTCTTTCCATTCTGTTACCTTTCCTCCTCTAATTATTTGCTCCTAATACTGTGGTTCCTTTGCCAATTCTAGCCCCCTCTTGCTGATTCTCTGTACCCCTAAATTATCCCCATCGGCAGAATCTCCTTTCTCCATTCCTGTGTTGGGTTGGTTCTTAGAATACTTTCTTCAACTTTATGAGTATAATATTTATTTATTTTACATTTGTTGACCTGGATAGTCTGACTGGATGCATGTCCAATTTCAGCAGAGGCCCGGGGAGAAAAGCTCCATGGAATAACAAATCATCATAACATGTCACATATTACAAATAACAAATATATTATTTACAGAGATTAGATGGGCAGACAATACAAATTACATATAGAATATTTTCAGTGATTAGAAGAGCAAACATTATAACAAATTGTCAGGTAGTGTTATTCAGTGAGAGAATCGGATAAAATTACATAGTAGGCTGCCTAGCAGATTTACACATTCCAGAGACAGGCTAACCAGGCTTGATACAGTGACATAGCCAGTTTGTTCCAATGTGGTGTTTGAGCCTAGTTTTGAACTGACCAAGTGAAGAGAGTAAGGTAATATTAGCTGGTAGAGAGTTCCACGATCTACCTACAAAATTTACGAAGAGTGAGTCACCGGCTGAGTTATTAGTTTTACATATCTGAATAAGGAGTCTGTTGGAGGAGCACAACGGTCTAGGATTATTATAGAGGGTGACAAGATCTTTAAGGGCAGGGGTATTGTTTGGGTTATATATGATTTTATGGGCCATAACCAATTGGTTATATAGTATTAGACTGGGTAGTTCAAGCCATCCAAGCTGGATTAGATTGATGCAGTGATGTGTCCTAAAAGGCAGCCCAGTGGCAAACCTGGCAATGTGGTTATAACAGACTGAGAGTTTGTTCAGGACAGTGTTGTTAACCTTAGAGAGAAGAGGGGATGAATACAGAAGAATAGAGAGAAGGTGAGATCGAACTATGGCAACTTTGGCTGGGGGAGTTAGGAAGGCTTTTATTCTGTAAAGTGATCCTAGTTTTTTGTTGATGGTTTTGATCAATTGGTTAACATGTAGGTTGAATTTTAGATTATTATCTATAATGACACCTAATGCCGCGGTGGTGCAGCGGTAGCATTGCTGCCTCACAGCAAGAGGTTCTCCTGTTTGATTCTTGGCTGGAGTGCCTTCTGTGTGGAGTCTGCATGTCCTCCCCACAGTCGAGTGGCGTTCGAAAGACATGCGTGAATGGGTGTGTCTTTGCTGAAGGTTGGGCATCGGGCTACTACTACTACTGCCAATCATTAGCGGACCAGAGTTCCGCTGTGGTGACCCCTAACCGGGAAAAAGCCAAAAAGACAAACAACAATCTATAATGACACCTAATAGTTTAATGGAGAGGTCAGGGGAGAGTATTGTTCCATCATTTGCTTTTATTATAAGGTTAATGACAGTAGACCTTTGTGTAGGTAATAATAACAGCATTTTAGTTTTTTTAGGATTTAGAATCAGACGTCAATGGGAAAGCCAGTTTTCTATTGTGTTAAAGGTGGTCTGGGTGGCTAACTGTAATTCTATTGGGGATGTGGCCGAGCAAATCAGGGTAGAGTCATCAGCATATTGGATACAGTTGACTTTTGGCATGACAATATTCATATCGTTGATGAAAATGGAAAATAACAGGGGCCCTAGTATAGAGCCTTGTGGTACTCCAAGGGTGTTAGGTAGTAGGTTGGAGAGTTTATTCTGCCAAAGAACAGCCTGCTGTCTACCACTTAGATAGGATTTAAACCATTGAAGGGCTTTAGGATCTGGACTGAGTGTTTGCAGGGTGTAGATTAATAGTTGGTGGTCAACCATATTGAATGCCTTGGAGAGATCCAAGAAGAGGGCTGAAAAAATATGGTTATTGTTTCGATTATGGTTTATGGTGTTGGTAAAGGCTAGTAGGGCTGAGGTAGTACTGTGGTGAGGTCTGAAACCATGCTGGGTATCTGCCATGAGGTGGTTATGGATTAGGTGGTGCATGAACTGTCACTGAATACATTTTTCCATAATCTTTGCAAGTAGAGAGAGTAGAGCTATAGGCCTATAGTTGGAGAATTCAGTAGAGCTACCTCCTTTATGGAGTGGGATTACATAGGATATTTTCCAGATAGTGGGAATTTTAGCTTATTCTATGGTTCGATTGATAAGTATCTATATCGGGTATGCAATAGCATCAGCTGATTTTTGTAGGTATTCAGCAGAAAGTTGGTCAGCCGATAGTGTGGTGGGTTTTAGTTTTTTGATTAGGGTACAGATAAGTGATGTGGTGACAGGTTGAAAACTAAATGAGAGTAGGTTTCTATTGGTGGTACTTTCTGTGCCAAGGGAGCTAGGAGGTAGATGGCTGGTTAGGGCCTGAATTGTCTTGGCAAAGAATCGGTTAAAACTATTTGAAACATCCTCTGGGGATTTGATTTTCTGTCTGTAATTTGCAGTGGTATTGTTTTTTGTCTTGTAGTATGAATTTTTTAGTTTCATTCCTAAGTTGCCTGTATTTAATTTGATCCTGTGGGTGTTTACTTGAGCACCATAAAGCCCAGGCTTTGTTTCTAAGGCTAATTTTGAGTCTAGTCTCCTTTGAAAGCCATGGTGCAGTTTTTGCCTTTGTTCTTTTTGAGTGAATAGGTGCATGTAAGTCAAGGATCTCAAGGAATTTATTGTTAAAGTACACAACTGCTTCATCTAAGGGGAGGAGTTTTAAAATAGACCACCCCTAGGCTTTCGAATACTGGCCAAGGCTCTTGCTGCCCCTATAGTGCCTTTTTTAGGCAAGGCTCAAAAGTCAAACTCACCTCCGTAAACAGCACAAATAAAAAAATGAGGGTTATGCTACTCAATGCCAGGAGTTTAAATCTCAAAATGCATGCGCTCTAAACACTCCTCAGTATGGAGAATGTCGACATCTGTGCAGTAACTGAAACCTGGTTCAAGACTCCACAGAGCACTCCAGCACTACCGGGCTACAACTCATACCACACATTTTGGCCACAGAACATGGACCGAAACACAAAAGGAGGGGGTGTATCCATATTCATCAAGGATACCTACATCTCCAGGCTAGTGGTGCAGCATGATACCTCCAAGATCATCCATGTGCAACTAACATTAGGCAAATCTGCAATGCAAATTGTGGCCTACTGCAGATCACCCTCCATGACCCAGGATCACCACTCCACCTTTCTGGAGACACTGGAAAATATGAAGGTCATACCGAACACCCTGATATTGGGCGATTTCAATTACACTACCGATAACTGGGAAAACTACTCATGTACAAACTCCCAGGTCCAGCGCTTCCTGGAATTTATCAACTCAAATGCTCTGGATCAGCTGGTAAACTCATATACCAGAGGTGAAAACATATTGGACCTGGTCTTCACCAACATAGGCAACAGGTGTTCCACACCAGAGGTCAACCCATCACTGGTTAGATCAGACCATAAACTAATCACTCTGGATGTCCACACCCCATCACCACCCCCAACTAAGGAAACCACAATAAAAATCTTTTCTAAAGCAAACTTCACCTTACTTAAGACAGAGGTGGTAAGTTTCACAGTCCCCATGCTAAAGGATAATGCTGCCCAAGATGCAGAAACCTTTACAAATGCACTCTATGAGCACCTACAAGGATGCATGGATCATGCAAAACCAAGACTCACTCCCCTAAGAGAAGGAAACCAGTCTGGTGGACCCTTGCCATAAACAGGCTATACAATAAAGGGAGGAAACTAGTTCAGAAAAAAAAGCAAATCCCAAGAAGGAAAGACATCCCTGATCAGTATCAGTAAGAAACTAAGGTCCCTCATAAAATCCTCCAAGGCTAATTTCGAAAGAAAAATAGCCAAGGATTCAAAAGATAACCACAAAGCCTTGTTTAGCTATGTCAGGAATCTAAGTGGCAACTTGCAGATATGCTCTGAGCTAGTGCAAAATAGCACAAAATATACTGAACCCACTGATATTGCCAACATCCTGGCAGATAGATTCAATGCAAACTTCACCCCCCCCTCTCATCCCCAAAAGGGCCCACAACAATACTGGAAAAGTGTAGTGTCCCAGAAATCACAGACGCACAGGTGAAAACAGCCCACTCAGAAGCCAAAAGCACAGCGTCAATGGGGCCAGATGGTGTCCCAGGCTGCGTCTTGCATGAACTACAGAATGAACTAACCCCACACCTAAACACACTGTTCAACCTCAGCCTCTCCACAGGCTACGTGCCCATAGAATGGTGCACAGCAACGGTTATTCCGCTCCACAAAGGAGGGGCCACAACTGACCCTGGTAACTATCGCCCCATAAACCTGACTAGCCTGGTCTGCAAGGCTATGGAACGCATCATCATGGAACTCATTAACAAAGACATTGGGAACCTCCAAACACTTGACCCAACCCAGTTCGGCTTTGTTAAGGGCAGATCATGCCTACTAAACCTGGTTGACTTCTTCAAGACAGTCACCAAGGCCATAGATGAGGGGAAGGTAGTTCACACAGCCTACCTTTACCTCGCCAAGGCTTTTGTCACCATTTCCCACTCGGGAATTATAGAAAAACTCACCAGCCTGAACATAAACCCCTACATCACGAGATGGGTTGCCGACTGGCTTACAGACAGAACTCAACACGGTAAGAATAGCGGGCTCCAGGTCCGACTCTAAACCAGTCACTAGTGGTGTCCCACAAGGCTCAGTCCTGGGACCCCTACCATTCGGCATATACTTCTCAGAAGTACAGGCAAACACAGGAGGACTATGGCTAACCAAGTTTGCCGATGACTGCAAACTGAGAGCCATAACTTGACTCTCTGGCTGACACAGACATTCTCCAAAAGGGCCTTACTGAGATGGACACCTGGTGTCAAAGTCATGGTCTCAAGCTAAATGCCAAAAAATGCATAGCCATCCATTTGGGAAAAACAAAACACCCATGAATTACCACATAGGTGGCAGCCCCATTAATATAGAAGAGGTAATAAGAGATCTGGGGACCCAGGTAGATAGTAATCTGTCCTTTGACAATCATATTGCCAAAGTAGTTAGGAAATCCTTCTATGTAGCCCATCTAATTACTAAAGGGTTCGCATCTAGAAATAAAGAGGTTATAGTGCCCCTCTACTCGTCATTCATCAGACCCATTTTAGAGTACAATGCCCCATTTGGGATGTACCTCACAAGACACTTCCAACAGCTGGAAAGACCACAAAAGTACCACACCAAGAGGATTACTGGTCTCAAGCATATGTCCTATGCAGCCCGACTGGAAAAACTCCAGCTGTACTCAGTGGCATATCGCTTACTCAGAGGTGATCTCTGCCTGACTTACAAAGCCATGTCCAACTCAGAATTGATGGACATGCTCCACCTAAAGAAATCCAAGTCACTGCGAGCAATTCGCTCTAGTGAGCTAAACCTCACCACAACAATAAATAGAACATGCTGGAGGGATAGATTCCTGTCACAGAGACTCCCCATGCTTTGAACAAAATTCCTAACTACATTAGGCATAGCCCCTCACTAACACTCTTCAAGAGAAACCTTGACGAGTGGATGGGTAACAGAAAATCCACCCCTGGGATCACTTCATTGGCTCTTCTTGACAGAGGCTCAGTTAATTTATCAATGGGCAGGTGAAAGCTGACACACTCTGGCTAGGCTTATGAATGCCCTCGGGCAGATAGCCTAGTGCCTACCTATGAACCTATGAACCTATAATTACATGATTTTAGTTCCTGTTGGAATTTGACTGAGTCAAAGTTTTTGTTATTTCTAACATTTCCTAGTAAGGGTGGTTGGGGATTGATAGCTTTGTGCTTAATTATATATGTGAGATGGTAATCGCTTAGACTATCGGGGAGGGTACCAGAGGTGTACAGATGGGGGTGACTATTGATGAGTACCCAATCAAGTATGCTTTCTTTTTGGTTGGGTGTTAATGATTTGTGTAAATGAGTGTAGGTTAATATGGGTGGTTGAGGATTCTGATGAACAGGTGGCCCAGTCTATATTGAAGTCTCTGAGAAGCAGGGTTTCTTGGGGGTAGTGACTAGATATCCAGTGTAAGGTGTCTTCAAGTGTAGCTATATTGTTACCTGGGGGAATATACATGCAGATGATATAAATGCATTTACTTTTGTTGAGTTGCAGTTTGGTGGCTAGAATCTCTAAGTTGTTAATCTGAGGTGGTTGTACTACATATGTGGTTACATTCAGCTCTGATTTATAGAGTATAGCTACCCCACTGCCCCTTCCTGGAAGCATGGTCCAGCCTGTGTATGTTATACCCAGGAGGTAGTACTTCATTTTTGTAGTAGTAGGTTTTAACTAGGTCTTTGATAGGCAGAGAATCTTAGGAGAGTGAACAGCAAGGAGTGCATGCAGTTCATGTACCTTGTTACTAATGCTTCTAATATTAAGATGACAGGTTAGGAGAGAGTTAGATGGCCTGGAAGTTGTAGGTTTGTAGCTTAGGTCACAGGCAGAGGGGGAGTATGTGTCTCAGGTGGATGGGCCAGGGTTGGGGTATATGTTTCCACCAAGTAATAGGCTAGGCCTAAGCTTGGAGATAAGTTTCAGGAATATGTCTAGAAGTTTGTGGCAGAGATTGATTCTAGTGCTAATTTTCCTAGAGTTGATGTGTAGGAAGTGAGAACAAGATGCTGGATATTTCCTGGTACTGTAAGTATGGTTGAAGGTGGTATGATTGACACCTTGGGTGATAGTATGGGCCTTTGGAACTTGAAGTCCTGTGAGAGACTGATTTTCATATAAGGTAAGGAAGTATGGGGCTAATAGGAGGGGTAGTAAAAAGAAGTGCAACATTGTCTGGGATGTGGCATGAGAGATAAGAAACTGTTATACCTGGAATTGCAGTACCAGAACATAGTGAGGTTAGGTAACTGTATTGGAAGGGGGTGGGAGGCTGCCAGATGAAAGTTGATAGGTGCTGGCGAGATGTAGGTAGAGGGTTTCGGTGGGAAATAATTATAACAGCAAGAGGTGATAGGAGCTAGTAGGTGGGGGAGTGGCTAATCAGGTAGATATGTAGAGGTAGTGGGGGTGGGTAGGAATTGGGGGCAGGGAGAGGAGCGCAGTGAGCCTGAGCACAGCGAGGGTGAATGGAACGGGGCTATTGCCAAATTCCAAGGTTTTCTAGTCTGCCTTAGAGCAGTTAGGTAGGTATTATGGCACTTTTTTGTGCATTTAATTTTGTTAGCTTATAGGTTCAATTTACAGGAAGTGAAGCCTTTAGATTATGTCCTTTTGTATCACAATTTTTAAAGTTAGTATGCTATAGGTAATACAATTTTGGGGTTGTTTTGATGGTAACATTTCAAAGATTAGAGGGCAGGGGTAAGCTACTTTTTAGGTAGGGTTAGGAATAAGCCAATTCAAATTCTCTAATGAGAGAGAGAACAAGGTAAAAAGAAAGGTCTAGCAGAAGGGCAGCTAGAAGGAAAGGAGATTTATAACTGAGTAGAGCTCAGCAAATTCAGACGAAGACAGCAGGAGAAGGAGTGAGGTACAAAAGGGGAGGGCAAAAACAGAAGTAACTGCAGAGCCAAGTTCTACAACTGCACAGCAAGGAACAGTCACTTAGACTACCAGGTACTGTGCAAAGTATCTATGCAGCTGACAATTTTGTAGACTAGGAATTCTTAGAGAAATAGAAACCTTATGCCAGGAGTGAGTATGGAATGGGAGAAATATGGACAAGTGTATTGGGAAGGAGAAGACTGAGTAAAACAATGATTCCAAACTAGGAAGTGTTGGGTTTAGAGAGATCACTGGTGGGGGTGGGGGTTACCAGTAGTGTGCACTCCCTGAATACATTCTAATGAAATTTACAATCATAGAAGGGTTAAATCATTAACATACACTGTAATGTTCCTGTACTTTAAGTAAACCGGCCACAGACTTTTGCAGATGCAGCTTGCTGGTAGACAACTGTTATAGGGATGCCCCACAGTGTTTGTATTAGCTGACAAACTGTAATGTTCCTGTACTTTAAGTAAACCGGCCACAGACTTTTGCAGATGCAGCTTGCTGGTAGAGAACTGCTATAGGGATGCCCCACAGTGTTTGTATTAGCTGACAAATATTCTGTAAGGTTATTGTTTTTCTTCTTAAGGATCTACATCCAAAATCCCAGTCTCTCCTTATTTCTTGAGCTTCCTCTCCCCCGTTAGATGGGCAGAAACACTGAAAGCTTTACCATCAAAGGTAGTGGAGGGTGGACAGAATTAAAGGGTGGGGCTGCTGTTAATCTGAGATAGTAATTTGCTCAAGTAGAAATGTAGCTGTTTACTATGAAACCTCTTAAAAAGTGTACTTATTTACCATGTTTTATCAACATCCCATCTTATACAACTCTATCCATTTTATTTAGATTCACTGCTACTCAATTATCAATGTTTGCTGTCTTATACACACACACAAAAAACAGTATCCCCCTTGAGGACTGAAGTGGCTGTTGTAATTTCCTCAGTTTGGACCACCTTTACTCATTACTATTAATTCAACTGATGCTCCTTTTAATTTCTGTTATGGTTTCTTGTGTTTTAAGGTTAGAACATCTGCTGGGGTAATCACAGATATGCTGGACCATCAAACAGGGTTAAATGCCCTTAATATTTTTTTAAATCCCACCCCACCAATAAAAAAATGATTTCAGCCTTTACTTTTGTACTCCTTGTGGTGTAAGTATCAGCAGCGAGGTATTTACATCAGGATAAACTTTTAAGGGCTAATCAAGCCTGCATAATTCAAAACTGGGTTGAACAGTTTAGTTCAGCCATGATTCTGAATGTTTTTTTCTGCCTAATTGCTGATATGCTCTTGTTTAAGAAGCACAGTTTTCTGTCTGTCTGACAGTATATTTTGCATATGTATTTGTCTGAGTGGTAGGTGGACCGAACTGAGAGATCCTTTTTCAGATCTTGTTGCTTAATAAAATAGAATACAGTGCTTACATGTTGCAGTCAATGGTGCTTAGAAACTGCTGTACACATACATGCAGTTACTAGTCTAAGTACTACGGAACAGTCAACATACATTGTCATTCATTCACCAAGAAGATGTAAATACAGACTGAGGCATAAGAACCTTTCACAGTTACCCCATGTGACTATCATTAGTTTTCTTTGGCAAAATTCAGTAAATTGGATGAACCATAATGAGCACTAATGTTACATTTTATCCATAGCTAGCTTAGGTTATACACGTGTTATAGTCACATCTTGTTTCAGTGTGTGGTTGAGTTTTTAGTGCAGAAGGATATTACATTTTTAATTCCAAGTGGTACATCATACTATAAAGTGACTCCAGAGACGGGGAATGCCTTATGCAGTTTTCAAGTGAGCACTGTAGAATGATAAGTTACATTTATAATAGTTTTAATGAGTTTAGGGTTCTAGTGAAGTCCCCAGTTTTAGTGTCTTGCTGAAGGCTGGACTTGGGCCCAAATGGAGCAGTTTGAAAATGAATGTGTACTTAAAGCACCTGTACATCTGCAAAATGGTGAGCCAGCTAGCCTTGTCTAGTATAAGGCATTGATGCTACCTTTTGGGAAAGGCACAGTGAACCTGGAGAGCTGATTTTGCATATGTTGCTAGCTGTTCTGATGTGTGTGTTTGTATTTTTGTTGGTAGTTAGTTTGGTGATGTAGAGATGGCATGGTATATTAGTTATTAAGCTAGCAGAAGGTGGTAATGGTGGCATAAATTAAGGAGTAGTATGTATGAGTGTAAACAGTAAGGTAAGCCAAAATGTGCAGCCATTCAGCCTTCCGGCTGATTGAATCTTTTCTTCCTGTTTAATGCGAACAAATACAAAAGGCTAATGGGGCATTTTTTTCACAATAGCACACTTTAAAAGCATAATTATCTACACTATCTACCCACAATGTCTGGAAAATGTAACTCTAAGGTATAAAGCAGTACCATTTAGGTACAGCACTTTGGCTATTTCACATGTGGTAAGGGGATGCAGAGGAAGTTCAATTGCACTTAACGTTAGTTTGACAAAAGAGCTGCATTAACAGGAAGTTATGTTAAGAATTCCTCAGCCTGATGCACACAAACAAAGAAACACACACACACACACACACACACACACACACACACACACACACACACACACACACACACACACACACACACACACACACACACACACACACACACACACACACTTCCACTAACTTTAAAACTGCTTAGCTGTGTTCACGGTCCTTGAATATTTAGTTCAGTAAATATAATATTATGGCCACTGTGTTTGTGGGTCCTGAACAGTAATAAACAGCTTAATGACAACCAGCTTTTGTGTTAGAACAGCAGTGCTAAAAGACATAAGTGTGATATACTGGAAGCACTACAGCAGCAAACCACTACACTGTGCTGAGCTTTGAACATTTATTTTTTAAATGTACATTGACTGACTGCATAACACAAAAGCTCTCAAAATAATTTATGAACTAATCATCCACAAGATGATATTCCATGTAAATTAAAGGTACTACAGTTTATATAATGTATTAAAAATTAACAGAAATATTGCATCTCTGTTAGACTTGCTTTGTTTGTTGAATTCAGTGATGTTGCTTCCCTAACTCACAAAATGTCGCAGTCAGTGTTCTTAAAGCATATACACACTGAAAAGTAATTTAGCTGTCCTGTGAGCTATTGAAAATGCGTTTTCAAATGTCAGTTGCCTCTCGGACCATGCTGTCAATGCTAACTCACATTTTCTGTACTAACTCAACTTAAATGAAGGTAGTGAGAGCACATTACTAATGACACAAAAATGTTATTGTTAAAAAACATTGAAAATGTATCCATTACTTTTACCTGCACCATGGAAGTCTTAACGGAGGATAGCACTTTATACATCAAGGGAATAATTATACATCATTTAGCTTTGTTGATGTGGTGATGCAGGTTTAGGTGTTTGCTTTACCACTGGTTTTATTTAGGACAATGAGTACAATGAGTGACTGTAGGCAGGATGGGAAGTAGATATAGAAACTTGTAGCAAAGCCTCTAGCAGTGTTATATACACCATTGAATAGTTACCATTTCAAGGTCTCAGGTTGTCTTTCCCTCCTCAGGTATACCCGAAGACTAAGGCTCTCTAAAAGGTTCTAGAGTTAGTTGTCTAAGGCCTGCCTTTCTTTAGGACATGTTTTTAGATGTGTATGCAATCAAAGTGTGCCACTTAAAGAATGGGGCATTAAAGTCCTCCATTAACAATACCCACTTTTATCTGTCAAAGAATGGGGCATTAAAGTCCTCCATTAACAATACCCACCTTTCTCTGTCAAAGAATGGCACAATAAAGTCCTCCATTAACAATACCCACCTTTCTCTGTCAAAGAATGGTACATTAAAGTCCTCCATTAACAATACCCACCTTTCTCTGACACACCAATAATACGGTCTTATCCTTTTTCTCCCCCAAATAAGGGGTCAAAATACAACTTTTCTGTAAGATGTGCAGTCATGGAAGTTATGCCAGAATCCCACCAGGTAATGGAGTATTGAACTAAGCAGCAGAGTACTGAAAACGGCATATATTTATCTCTTGTATTTTTATTACTTGATCTCTCTGTTTGAAGCAACCATCCAAGGACAGCTGGCTAACTTTCCCAGCAGATGTTGCAGGAATATATGTTTATGTGGTTTCTAATGTTCTTATCATTCCTTCATTGTGCTACATGCACTGTATCTACATCTGTGAGGCAGTTAGCACAGGGGATTAGTTATAAGCTGTTAATGAGCTGCTTTCTATAGTCTAAGGTTTGATTCCCCCAGCCTCCAGTTGCCTACTGTGTGACTCAACAAGTCATCTAACCAAATTGTTTTTCAAGGTTAAATCTGAAAATAGTTATTAAATACAACTAAATAATAAATACATTTCTTTGTATCATTTGTGAAATAAAAGCTGAGATTCCCTGTGGTATGCTCCACCTCCATCTGTTCTAAATCTAGTGCAAATGTGGTCCAAAAAACTTCATTTCTTATACGGTTACCACCTATCCTAATTTTCACTACACAGATATGATGTAAATATTTAGGTTCATAAAATAAAACAAGATTAATGTACAAGTCTTGCTTTTCTAGTAAACACAATGTTTTGCCTTGTCATTATATAATGAAGGCTATGTATGACAAGCTAACTGCAACACTGTAATAAAAAGAGCTGACCCATGAAAATGGAGTGCATGTTCCAAAGATGTCTCATCATTTTTCTTGGGGGTTATATTACAACTGCATTGGCCCCTAAGGAATGCTGGGGAAGTTACAGGCAGTATGAGAAGGGAAGCATCTCTGTTGCACATTCTGGCCATATGGAAACACGTGTGTGGAAGCTGAGAACCTCATGTGAGTACACACACAGCATAGGATAAGTGGGTATGACAAACCCGAAAAAAAATCTGTCTTCCCTCAGCAGTATGGTAGCACTCATCTCTGTCTTTCAACACACATGATAAACAATAAGTGAAAATTGCCAGAAGTCATCAGAACAAAGAGGGACCAAAAAATGTCCAGTATGTGTAGCTTCTAAATGTATTTCCATCATGTTTGCTGTTAATAGCTACTATGTGGCTGTTAGTATGGTAGTGCCATATGGATTTTCTGAACTCCTACTTAAACCTTTCCACTGGTTACATTCCTGAAGTTTGGGAAACAGCTATCGTAATGCCATTACAAAATGATGGCCCAGTCACAGACCCTGGTAACAAATGACCCATTAGGCTCATATGTAAAGCCATGGAGTGCATTATCTCAGACTTCATTAATCTGGAGACTGAAAATCTAGGGGCCCCAATATCCTGTATCTAGTCTTCACAAATATGGCTACTTCTTCTACATCTCTGTATGTATCATCATGTCTTGTTAAATTAGAACATAATTTAGTGACATTGTCCTTTAAAAATGTTGATACTTGCCCTGTAAATAACTCTGTGTTTAGGGACTCCTCAAAAGCAAACCTTTTTCAGTTACTTGATAACTTAAAATTCTGCTGTAAACTTCCTCTGAAGGATACAATTACTAAATCTGCTACCTATGCCTCTGAATTCTTCTTCTCCCACTTAAATAGTTGCATTGATAAGGCAGTCTCTATCTGCAACAAATATTATGAAAAGTTTAAAAACAAACATCTGTGGTGGAATACCCAGACAAATTGTATAACAAGAGAAAGAAACTACACAATGCTTATAAGATGTCTCTTTTACCTATTTTAAGAGCACTCTTAAGCAAACTAATAAAGAGCTTAAGGGAACTATTAGGAAGATCAAAGCTGAATATGAATTTAACATAGCCACTAAAACCAAAAATAACTGCAAATCTTTCTTTAACTATGTAAGGAAGTTGAAAACTAATACCCAAAGGTATTGGAAAAGGTAGTCCACAGTAATATCCCACAGGCTCCACAGTCTCAGACACCAGCTCTAATTACTATAGAACAAGTTCTCTCAGCCCTTTCAAAAACTAAGAATACTTCATCCGTGGCCCTGACAACATACCAGGTTGCCTGGTTATCAGTGCAGAATATGGCCTTTCTGAAACCATAGACCTTTAATCTAAGCCTCTCCACTAGTTACATTCCTGAAGCCTGGAAAACAGCCATTGTAATGCCATTACACAAGGGTGGCCCAACAACGGACCCTGGTATTTGTAGATCTATTAGTCTCACTAGCCTTATATATAAGGATATTGAATGCATTATCTCAGACTTTATTACCCTAGACATTGAACATCTCTTAATCTTGGACCCTTATCAATTTGACTTTATCAAAAGAAGGTACTCTCTCTTTAACCTCATTAATTTCTTTGAAAAAGTAGCTGAAGCCATGGATAATGGTTATTTAGTGTATACAGTATATCCAGACCTGAGTTTGACACTATTCTCCATGCAGGCATTAGTGACAGACTTGTAAATCTCAATATAAGTCCTTCTATGGTGCAATAGATAGCTAACTAGTTATCTCTCAGGAAACACATGGTTAGAGTGCCAGGTGCCACTTTTGAAAGCAAAAAAAATACCTTTGGTGTACCACAGGGCTCAGTTTTGGGTCCTCTCCTATTTGGTATATATTTATCAGACATTCAGGCCAGCAGTTCTGGCCTATGGTTAACTAAGTTTGCAGATGACTGTAAATTTGGTGTTGTGGTTCAATCTTCAACTGACTCAAAATTATTCTAACATGTCTTAGATCATGTTAACAATTGGTGCAAGGATGACAGTCTAAAATTAAATGTTAAAAAAGTTAGCATAGTTTATTTTGGCAAACAAAACAGTTTCACTTAGCGTATAGGAGCTGCATCCTGCTAACCAGACACTGTTGTAAGGAAACTGGGTACTCTTGTTGATAATTCCTTATTATTTGACCATCATGTCTCCACAGTAGTTTGGAAAGCCTTTTATTTGTTTCATCTAATTTTCAAAGGCATCTCCACTAGATCCAAAAAAGTCTGAATTCCCACTTACTCATATCTTATCAGATCCATTATTGAATATATCTAAACATATCATATGACTTGCGATTCATAACTAAAAAGATCAGTGATCATAAAAAATGTTAGTTATCAGGAGAGACTGGCAGCCTTTTTTCTGCCCTTAGTCTCTCACAGACTCCTCCAAGGAGAGCTATGCCTAGTCTTCCGTGCTATGAAAGATCCAACCCTATTCAACCTCCGATTCCTTCGCAGAACTAATGGTACATCAAATACTCAGTTAAAGGAACTAAACCTTCGTCAGAAGATAAATAAGACACATTGACATGATAGAGTCATATCCCAACATATTCCTCATCTGTGTAACTAACTTCTTCATGTCAAGCAGATTGGCACCCTTGATACATTCAATGTAAAAATTAGATAATTGGATGGGCAGCCTCTAATTCTCTCCCGGTCTGTCTTGTCTTGCCTTCCTTGAGGCTAGAGGGAAATTTTGAATATGATTTTTTTGGCTTGGCTTGGAATAGTCAGTAGACTGATTGCATAGTGCTTATGAATGAAGCCTTCTGC